>NW_026695357.1:293778-337983 GCF_029851405.1 Lichtheimia ornata
TTGTGCCTTCGTTCGATTTCCGTATTGCTGGTGGTCAAGATGGTGAGGGAAGGAGATAACATGAAAGGTGAGGATAACGATGGACGCTAAAGAATAATATGGGTGAGCAACTAGCGACGCTGTTGTATGCATGATCCGAAGGATAAAAGCAGCACATAAAAAGTTGGATCCCTCTACATACGCGCGCTCCTCTTCCTTTGCCGTCTTGTTCCGCTTCCCCGTCTGCAAGCGGCATTGATTGTGATCATTGCTGTGGATTGGGTGACATACTACATGTGTTGGAAAGGCATTATTGCAGAGTACACAGGCGATAAGGAAGTTTGCGAAAGACGTGCTGTTGTGTTTGTGTTGCTAACGCGAACCTTTTTCTCTTCTTCTGGATAACAACAATCAACAACATTGTCATTACACGGTGTTCCCGAAGCATAGCATGACAGGTATATGGCAGGGTTATGTGGAAGTCGACTAGCACAGCTAGCGAGTGAGTTGGATGTGACAGTATAGCCAGGGCGAGCTTCGTTTGTTTTATCAGTCTGTTGCACGATTAACAACAAGACATACACGATCTACCATCACCTGTAGGTAAGGACATAGTACTACACATGTAGAATCACGCATTTGAATGTTGGATGGCAATATAGTATGTGGAATTCAGCAAGCTACTTGTCTTCGGATCTTGCCTTTGGAATTTTCATGGTGAAGCTGTCATTGAATGTCGACATGTTTTCGTGCGTATAACTATCATTGGTAAATGGTGATCCGTTCATTTCTTCAACGCCTGCCAACCTCCTCTTTTTATTATAGTACGTTGGCTATTCAGGAAGCTACCTGTCTTCTAATGGTCCTTTGGAATTATCATGGATGAAGCTGTCATTGGTAAATAATGATCCATTCTTTCTTTCTTTCAATGCCTTACTAATCTGCTATATTATCTGAGCTATTCAGCGAGCTATTTGTCTTATGCCCTTTGATTCTGATGGATGCTGCTATCATTGGATGTTAATGAAGCAGAGATTCATTCATATGGCTACCATTGGTAATTGATGATCCAATTTGTTCTACAGCGCCTGCCAACCTCCGCTTTTATCTTAGCACGTATGCGCTATTTAAATACACTACTTTTCGTTTGGGTCGAGTTTTCGCTGGATGCAGCTATCATTGGATGTCAGCATTGTCGCTGCCACATACTTGGCTATTATTGTTAATCATTGATTCGGTTATTTGTTCGAGGGCTACTTCTCACGGAAACTCGCATTTGTCGTTATCAGTTCAAGTGTAAGGGATATTGTTAGGCTTTTCGTACAAGCGGGGCGGCGTGGGTGCACCGTCAGGAACAATGAAGGCGACCTTCTTATTCCGCTTCACAACGATGCAAGGTAAGACCAACTCCATTACCTCTCCACTAACTGATATTCATGCCTTCATCCGCAACGCCGTGGGTGTACAGGTGGTCAGAGAAAATATGGCATTGTCCAGTTACAAGAAGCACGTGCGGTCTGCCCATGGCTTAGCTTCCATCAGCCACAACATGTAAGTTCAATCAACACAATTCCTTTTATTGTTCAAGTCGAACAGCCATGGTACTAAAGTTCACGTGTAGGTTAGGTATTCTCTCGTTTGTACAAGGTCCAATGGGGCGTCGTGTACATTCCTTACCGAGTTGTCTCCTGAAAGTCGAGAGTTCACCAAGACGTCTTTACATTGCCTCTTTTGGGTATGCTGACAACAAAAGCGTGTGGACTGGGTTTGCTTCTTATCTCATTGCGTTTATGGTAGGTAGAACATGTTGGATGATGATGCCTCTGGCAGCAACAGATACGGATCTCAAGAATGCTTTATGGTTGTGGCTCAATGGTATTAATGGTATTGGATCTACAAAGTGGAGCCTGTTAATTAACAAGACTTACGAGTGAAACAGCAACAAGACAATATGGATGACATGGAGATACGGTTTTTTATTTGAGGCAATGATGCTATTGAGAAATACCACAAGGTATGAGGTTCATTTACAGCCAGGATCCGGTTGGATTCAAGTGGTTACCAAACGCCGCTGGTAGCCAGATCCTCTTTCGGCGATGCTATTATTATCAAAGGCTGCACATCAGGGGATGTCATTTGTATAGTACTGTGCTCTCCTGGGGAATTTTGGCCCGGAAACGGTATGACTTCCGATGCGATGGCAAGGCCAATTTGAAAAGGCATCCGCTGTGCGCCACGGCCTCATCACGGTACGGCTATTGATTTCCTTGCCTACAGAAAGGTGGATATCTCTTATGATGCCATTCGGATCAATGAAAGTATGGTACATATGGTGGCATACCTTGGCGCTGCAGATTTAGTTATTGTATTGCCTTCGGATGGTGTATTTGGTTGCAATACCTTGTGATCCACCATGGTTCACGGCGGCGTGTGTCTTCCTTACCGAGTTGTCCACAATGAGAGTTCTCAAGACGTCTTTACGTTGCCTCTTTTGGGTATGCTGACAACAAAGGCGTGTGGATTGGGTTTGCTTCTTATCTCACTTTGCGTTTATGGTAGCTTGGATACGTTGGGTAATGGTACCTGTAGCAGCAACAACAAGACATTGATATCAAAGCAAGAACGCTGTACATTGGCTCAATGGTATGCATGGTATTGGATCTACAAAGCGAAGCCTGTTAATTAACGAACCTTACAGTGAAACAGCAGCAAGACAATATGGATGACATGGAGATACGGTTTTATTTGAGGCAATGATGCTATTGAGAAATACCACAAGGTAAGAGTGTTCATTTTGATGGGATCGGTTGGACTTGGATTCACGTGGACTTACCAAACGCCATACAGTGGCAGAGCCTCTCTAGGCGATGCTATTATTATCACGGCTGCACGTCAAGGACGTCATTGTGCTATACTTTCCTGTGGAGCTCTACATGTTGTGCCCGGGGACAGTGCGACTCATGTTGCGGCCTCATGGATTTAAAAATGCATCCTCTGTTCGCACGGCTCCATCGTTTTACGGCTATTGATCTCCTTGCCTTTAGAGAGAAGATGGTATCTCTATTGATGCACTTCATCGCGTCGATCCACAGGAGAGTACCGGTATAATGATGTTCCTTTGGCTGTGCGCTTTGATTATTACTTTACATCCTGATGGCCTATTTGGTTCCCAAGTCTGCGGATGACGATTGCGTGATTCAGGTATGTATGACTCTCATGCTTTTTGGAGACCTTTGCTGAAACGTCTACCATTATTATTTAGAGGGACCATTGCAGGGAGCTACTTGTCTTTTGGTGCTTTGGAGTCTACAAGATCATAGCTATGATTGCTAAGTATTGTTGGATGAGTTTGGACAATTGTTTATGGTGCATCTTTTATAGGTGAATCATGTCAGCCATGGGGAAGTGTTTATGTCTTTGGTGGTGTCAACCTTTATTGCGTCTCGGGTGGTTGGTTACCAAGCAACGGGCGTTTTCTCTGGAGAATGTCAGCCAATGAATGTCTTTTATGAGTGGATTGTATCAGCATCCATATTGTTGGTGTCATATCAAGCTTTATCCCATCATCTGGTTTTCTCGTTATCGGCAATTCGGTGGGCATCCTGAAATGAAGGTCTCTTATCGATTGATCACATCAGCAACAAGGAACATACTTGTATATCTTTGATATCAGCAAGCTTTCTATCTCTTGGTGGTTCTGGTTATTTGCAATTCCTTTGATGGATCTCTACAACTATACGTGTCTTATGGATGGGTCATGTCATCAACAAGCGCTGAGAGTCCGCGTTGACATCTTTGGTGCTACCAAGGTCATTTATGCATCTCCTCAAGGCATTCATCGTCCAGCTGCATTCGATTTCCAATGAAAAACGATTGCCATTCACATCGCTCTTTAGCCATATGTACGTCACTCCGCAGCTAGGATCTGGTTTGGGCTTTTCGATGCACAATGCTTTCTCGATTTGCATGTGGTCTTGGGCAGCAAGGATTGTCTCGTTGTCTCTCTTTGTAAGGGCTCTTCGGCATCATGTAAGTATGCTATCTTTGGTGGTACAAGTATTACTCAACCTTCTCACTGTATATTCCTATCAAGTATCGTTCCTTCGCTTACAATCCGAGTGCCAACGTAGCGGGTCTTATCAACAAGCGGACGATTGCAAAGAATCGGCTTGATTTGGATATCAGCAGGATTTCGTGCATACATGGGTATCATTGGTAAATAGTGGTCCATTCGTTTCTACAACGCCTGCCAACCTCTTCGTTTGTTGTAGTATGTGGTCTATTTAGCAACCTACTTGTCTTCTGGTTTGGGATTTCATGGATGCAGCTGTCATTGGATGCCAACATCTTTTCGTGCATATGGCTATCATTCGTAAGTGATGATCCGTTCTATACAACGCCTACCGACATTCCTCTTTTATTATAGTATGTGGGCTATTCAGCGTGCTACTTGTTTTGTTCCCTTTGGATTCTTGATGGATGCAGCTATAATTGGATGTCGACAGGGTTTTATTCATATGGCGTTCATTGGTAAATAGTGGATGATCCGTTTTTTTGGCTCCAATCCCAACAAAACCCCTCCTTTATTATAGTATGCCGACTATTCAGCAAGCTACTTGTCTTCTGGTTCTTTGGGATTTTCATGGATGAAGCTATCATTGAATGGCGACATGTTTTCGTGCTTATGGCTATCATTGGTAAATAATGGGTGATCCGTGTTTTGGCTCCAATCCCAATCAACCTCCTCTTTTATTATAGTATGCAGACTATTCAGCAAGCTACTTGTCTTGTTCCCTTTGGAATCAAGATGGATGCAGCTATCATTGGTTGTCGACAGGGTTTCATTCACATGGCTACCATTGGTAATTGATGATCCATTCGTTTCTACAACGCCTGCCAACCTCCGCTTTTATCATAGCATGTGGGCTATTCAGCAAGCTACTTGTCATGTGCCCTTTGGATTCTTGATGGATGCAGCTATCATTGCTAAGTATTGTTCTTTGGATTTGGAAGACTGTTTACCTTACATCTTTTATAGGTGAATCACGTCAGGATCAAGGAGCGATGTCTATAGCACTTTCAGTATCAGCTGGCCTTATTATGTACATCGCCTGATGGTTCGCGTTACCACGTATTGGACACTTCCTTTTATGTGCATCTGCAACAACAATCAACAACCTTCTATATCTTTCGGTGTCTCCAAGCTTTATCTCTGATTGTGGTTCTATTTGTCGGCGATCCTTTCGATGGATATCTTGCTACGTATACCTGCTATCGGTGGATCATATCAGCAACCAAGCAAGAAGCAGCAATGAGCAACAGAGTCTACGCCTTTACTGTCAACAACACTTACTCGGTCCTCTGGTGGTACTCTTATTGGCCAACAATTGCTTTCAAGAGCACTCTGCAGCGTGCAGCGCATGTCTCTCATGGGGTGTATCATATCAGCAACAAGCAACAATGTTATGGGTCTATCATCCCATCCAGCTATCTTTTTACATGCTCTTTGATGCCATGAAGTCTCTCCTCACAGTTGTCAATGGCGAGCCCTATTGCTTTCAAGATGACGATCAACACTTGAATTTGGGTGGATTTCTCAGAAGCAAGCAAGCTATCTCTGATATACATGGATATTGGACGGATGCGGTTGCCAAGGATACCGTTTCCATGGTTTTGGAAATCAGCTATCTGTAGCTCATCTCTTTTATTGGTGGATCATCATCACAGCAACGTTTGTTATCGGTGCCATAGCCGTTCTTTTCCAGACCCTCATCATTGTCTGAATAACACTTTTCAAATTCCTATACGTATGCCTTGGACAAGTCAGCATCCTCAAGCGTACTGTTCGGCCGAGACCTTCTTTGTTTGTGGTGCATGATGATGGTTGTTGTTCTTCAAGAGGGTGTTGTGTGTACTCAATTCCATTGCCTACAAGAAGGGAGCTTGGGAACAAGATATTGACCTCATCGCAACAAGCTGTATGCACTATGCATGCCCGAAGGTGCAGTGATTTCATTCATTTCTAATGCTTGTGATGTAAGTATAGTTCCAATGACTCCATGCAGATTAACGCAATTCTTATTCTGACGCTGGTCTTTTTATGTAGATGAACCATTGCAAGCAATTGTTCTTGGTGTCACTTAGCAAGATTTATACCCACTGCTGCTTCTTTACTGAAATGTGGATCATTGCAACAAACAACCTGTTTACAACATGTGCTTCTCAAGTACCAAAAGTTATAGCCGACATTCTTCAGTATTATTCCTACCAGCAGCACGCGCCCTTAAGGTGGATCGTATCAGCTGCATTTCGTCTCATCGTGGGCCTTCAATGTTGCACAATCGTTTCTTGGTTATCATGTATCGTTCCACTGTTTTGAAGACTCCTACGGGTGTTTGTTGGGCACCAAGACTATTCGATCATCATCTGGATTCGGTGAACCTGTATCTTCCATTGCCTTGGGAAGCCAACAGGGCGTATCTTCTTTGTGATCAGATCACTGCAGCAAACCTATGTACTCTCCATTCATGGAAGCCGTGTTAGTTGAGGTCGTTGACTCTTGTGGATCAGCTTTCTATGCGCATTGGTTGCCATGTACCTTTCTGAGGGAGAGAGTGAGTCGGTCCAAGTAGCACCTTCAGGATTAGTTATTGTTGTTTGTAATGTGAGGATAAAATTGGATTCCCCAAGTATGTAGTAAATCCTAAAAGAAGTCTGCTTTCATCATTTTACTTGAGATTAGATGAGCAACCTTGCTGCAAGCTTCTTGTGACAATACTCTTAGTGATAAGCATGGATACATTGATATCAACCATTACCAAAGTCGTAAACGGTCCCTTTGACCGTAACTCAATCAAGTCAGCTCGGATCAAGAAAGTTGAATGGTGGAAATGATGGGCTGGAGTAGGAATGTCGTTCCTACGTAGTGGATTCATCAATAGTTGGTAATTGAAGGAAGAGGCTGTTAGCTGTCAATTGTATGCCGTTACTGAATAACATAAAAGTATCATACATTGGCCCCTCCATTCGTGCTAGGCTGTGTTACACAAACATGGCCCTCTGCATATTTGGCTCGTCAGGTCTAGGTACTTCACAATGAACAATGACCACCCTTCATATAGCATCACGCTTACAGCGCATATAAAACATAAAAGTTCCTGTAACTCAAAACTTTACAATGAAGCGTGGGGTCTTTATGAGAACGAAGCTGCTCGTCGGTGTGAAAGGAGTCATGTGTGCCAGTTTCAGGATCGAGCTTGCCAATCCCAGATTTCGCAGATGTCGCCACCAGCCAAATTGGAATCGGGTCGACCTCTTGAATTTTTTTTTTCGACGACGAGCAGACATTTTTTTTTGGCTGGTAGCGACATTTGGTAAATCTGACATTGCCCATGATGGACATGAGACTTTGACACAAGATCCTTTCAACCCAGCCGAGCAACTTAGTTCTGTTAAAGACCCCACGTTTGATTGGAAAATTTTAGGATATGACTGTGTTTATGTTTTATACCTATGACATAGGCGTGAGGCTATATGAGAAGTGGTCTTTGTTCATTGTCAGTCAAAGTCTCTCCTGACAATGGAGCAAGTCCATCGGTGTCAAACCTGACACATGAATGCTGTGATCTAATTTCTCCGCTTTATTGAGCGAGTGCAGCTAGAAAATTTGGATACAATAAAAAGTCTAATCTATAAGTCTAAATGTTCTTTGATCTTTTTCTTCGCTCGCTGGTCAAAACCGCACAATGGATCAACCCTCGCACAATTCACCACCTCCCAATCCTATGTCGGAAGATGGCTCTCAACATGCATCTCCCTCTACATTGGATATACAAGCGATGGCTCAACAACTCCAACAGCAGCAAATCCTATTGCAACAGCTCCTTCAACAACAACAGCATCAACAGCAATCGACAGGGTTATCCTCTTCGGTACCTGGTTCTCAACTTCATGACTTGCCTTCACGTCCATCCTATGAATGGCAACCTGATGAACACTTGACGGCTCGTATGCCAACCTTGTCGCTCCCACTGTTTGATAGCACACTATCAAATGACGAGAAACAAGTCATTTTTGATCGATATCCGCCAGTATCTCGACTACGGTATGCTCCACCTGAGACATTACCAATCGCAGACCAACGCTTTAATAAGTCGCAGAAACTACAAGACCAGACTCTACGACAAATTCAGTATGGCTTGTCGGGTGTCTTACGTCCTCTTGATGTCCTTGGTTATGTCTTACACCAATCTTTGCCACAAGACCAATTGGATCGTGTCTTTGCCATCCTTCATGATTTGAGACTTTTGGTGCTGCACAATTGCGGTATGGTCAATTCCGCTCGTAATCAACTGGCTTTGCGGGTGGTGAATCCTGAGTACAAGATGCCATCAACAGACAAGACATATACAATGGATCTCACTACTTTCAAAGATACGTTGTCCCACCATAATGCCTTGCAGAAGGCTATCAAGGAAGCCAATCCTCGTGGTGGCACGCGTTATGGTAACTCGTTTTTTCGAGCTGGCCCGTCTCGAAATGCCGATGGCGGGCATCACAGTTCCGGCTCCCGCTATTTTCAACAACAACAACCACGACGTCCCAACAACAACAACCATCGAAGAGGAAACAGCAACAACCCCTTCAGAAACAATGCACAGACCACTCAACACAGCACCAACAACAACTCCCAGTAGGAGGTCGTCTTCACCATTTCCATCGAGCCTGGTTACGTTTAACCAACAGCAACTGGGTTCATTCAGTGATCAAAGACGGTTTCAAAATTCATTTTGCTCGCCAACCTCCTACATCAATGCACCATCCTTACACACAACCACCTTCACAAGAACAGAAGAAATTGCTTCGTCAAGAAATTGCGGATCTTCTTCTCAAGAAAGCCATCGAACCAGTGACAAGTCCATCACCAGGTTTTGGAAGCACAATGTTTGTTATCCCCAAACGCAATGGCGGCTTTCGTCCCGTGTTCAACCTGCGCAAACTGAATCAATTTATCAATGCTCCTCATTTCAAGATGGAAACCTTACAACATGTCGTCAAGCTCTTACAACCAGGAGATTTCCTCACTTCAGTGGATTTACAAGACGCTTTTCTCCATATATTGGTCCATCGCACATCAAGAAAATATCTACGCTTCCGGTGGCAAAATCAGCTCTTTCAGTTCAAGACTACCCCTTTTGGCCTTTCCGTGGTTCCTTGGCTCTTCACTCGTTTGACTCAACCAATCCTCAAGTGGGCTCGTTCACAAGGCATAAGGGTATCGGCATACTTGGACGATTGGCTAATCATGGCACGTACGGAGGAAGAAGCTCGAGATCACACCAATCAAATGATCTCTCTTCTTCAACATTTGGGCTGGTTGGTGAACTTCAAAAAGTCTCACCTCCAGCCCACCCAGGTAATAGAACATTTGGGTTACATGCTGGACACACACTCAATGACTATAAAGTTGCCAGGCACCAAACTTCGAGATCTCAGGCGGTCGATCAAACAGATCTTGATGCATCCTTCTCAGTCTGCTCGCAAGATTCACAGCCTGACAATGCGGATCAAGGCAGCAACCATGGCAATCTTTCCAGCAGCAATGTACACACAAGGATTGATGAGGTTCAAGAATCATTATGTACGCCATCAGCAAGACTGGGATCAAGTGCGACCTCTTCCTCAAGAATGCATAGACGAGTTGACATGGTGGAATCTCAACCTAGAGAAGTGGAACGGACGATCAATCATGAAGCCAACACCATCATCACGGGTTTTTGTGGACGCCAGCAATCTGGGATGGGGAGGTGTAGTACAAGGTCAAGTGGTGCAGGGCACTTGGACACAAGCGGAAGCACAACAATCGATCAATTGGAGGGAATTGAAAGCTGTACAACTCACTCTTCAATCGTTTCCCACACTGTGCCACACCTCCATTCTCATCCGATCCGACAACACAACAGCAGTGTCATACATCAACAAACAAGGAGGCACTCGTTCGGAAACCTTGAGCAAATTGGCCACAACGATTTGGGAAATGTGCCTTCAGCGTCATCTCCATCTACAAGCACAACATATCCCAGGGATCCTCAACTCAATCGCCGATCAAGCTTCTCGACAAATATTTGCCAAGAATCAGTGGCAACTGCTGCCAGCAACCTTCCATCAACTTCAACAAGCATGGGGTGTACACGACGTCGATCTCTTTGCGGACCGCACCACAGCATTACTTCCGAAGTATGTGGCGTGGAAAACAGACCCATTAGCATTGGCAACAGACGCCTTCACGTTGACATGGAATCGGTTCAAGAGACCACTCATTCACCCACTTTGGAATCTGATTCTCCCAGCATTGCAGAAGGTCAAGAGAGAGAAAGTCACGGCCACAGTCATAGTACCTTGGTGGCAGAGTGCGATATGGTACCCACTTCTCAAGCAGATGGCAACACGTCCTCCAATCATTCTCAATCCGAAAATACACACTCGTGTCACATCATCTCTTACCCCCAATCCATGGACAAACCCACGTTGGAAGCTTTCCGTGTGGAGTGTCTCAGGCGCAAGTTTCGCTTTCTAGAATATCATGACAACACGGTGAATCACCTTTTGGCAACCAACAGGTCCCTGAATGCTCGCTCTTACCGCAAGTTTCAGCTTGAGTTTCTCAGTTGGTGTATCACACAGCAAGTGGATCCAAACCATTTCACCATGGCAACACTCATCAATTTTCTCTCCACCATGCGCTCTCGTTACTCAGTGAATTCATTACCGCTTATGCGTACAGCCATTATCCATTTTCATGTTCAACCCTCACTTTTTCAACATGATTCTCAACTCGAACAACTATTCAACATATGGCGTGAAGAGGCACCACCGGTTCCAATCGAACGTCCCCCTGTTGATTTGACTCCTTCTTTTGCATTTTGTCGCACGATTGAATCTTCGGCTCATTCATCTTTATACAATTTGGCTCACAAGACGGTTTTCCTTCTTGCTATCACGGGTTTCCTTAGACCATCGGATCTACATCGTATCAACCTCCAAGATTCCTTTGTTGATGGCTCTCGTTGTTTACATCTTTCTGTGGTGGCACCCAAGGAGAAACGGAATGGTCGTCGTATTGTTAAGGTGGTGCGCATCAAGCCATATCCTCAAGATGCTACTTTGTGTCCGGTGACAGCATTTGAGGCTCTACGGGATCATCCTAATACGGTTAATCGTCCTCCTGGTGCACTATTTATTAGTACCACCAACGCTCGTGTGGCGGCTTCTTGTGATACCATATCTCGTTGGTTACGCAATGTGGTGTCACGTTCCATCAATTCATCATCATCGGCTTCAAGACGACCTGCTATGCGTTCTGTGGCTTCGGATTTGGCGCTCCAACATGGCATTCCCCTTGATGATGTAATCACTCACGGCAATTGGGCTTCCTCCATGATGTTTGATAATCACTATCGGCGTTCTCGTCATATTTCTTCTGATATCACATCTTCGGTGTTACCTGGTTCCTCTTCATCGTCTTCGGCTTGATCCTGGTTCACGGTTTTTCTCTGGAGCTGCATTCATGTGTCAGGTTTGACACCGATGGACTTGCTCCATTGTCAGGAGAGACTTTGACTGACAATGGAGAGCTAGTCCGGAGGACTAGCTCAAACCTGACACATGAATCTTCCCACCCACGCCTCCCTTTTCTTTTCCAGCTCGCTCATAGATCAAAGAACATTTAGACTTATAGATTAGACTTTTTATTGTATCCAAATTTTCTAGCTGCACTCGCTCAATAAAGCGGAGAAATTAGATCACAGCATTCATGTGTCAGGTTTGAGCTAGTCCTCCGGACTAGCTCTCCATTGTCAAGTAGGTAAATCCTGACAGAGCCAAAGATGCAGAGGGGTGTGTTTGTGTAACGTAGCTAATTTCGCATGATTGAAGGTCGATGGATGGGACCTTATGCGCAATTTGGCAACATCTTATGGATTGGCAGCTAATACCCACTTCCTCCCGTTCCCGGTTGTTGCGCATTCCAATGCATGGGGACGATGATTTTGCTCCAGAGATTAATTTCCATGATTCAAGTAGCTTGATCCGGGCTGATTTGACCGAGTTACGACCAAACAACGGTTACATCAGTTGAGATAGGAGCCCATACTGTGTACAAACTGATTTATCCGTGGTTTGCGCGCAACTCAATCAAACCGGCTCGGATCAAGCTAATTGAATCATGGAAATAAATGTCTGGAGCAGGCGCATCGTTCCATTGAGATGGAATAGACCAAAGCTGGGAATGGGAAGAAGTGAATGTTAGCTACCAATTTATGGCGCTGATACCGAATAATGTATAATGTATCCTCCATTCGCCTTGCAATTGAACCCAATCAGATGTATTATACAAACATGACCCTCCGCATCTTTTGGGGCTTTGGCTCTACCCAGGTCGAGCTACCTGACAATGAACAAAGACCTCTTTTCATATACCCTCACGCTTAAAGCATATTAAAAACATAAAGTCTTCCATATCTCAAAACTCTACTATCAAGCGCGGGTATCTTTAATAGAACAAAGTTGCTCGGCCGGGTCAACAGAATCATTCGTGCAGCGAGAGTAGCGATGACGTTGCTTGTCTTTAGGATTTCTCATACAAACGAGAAGGTTGTACGTAAGATAGCACATGCTGAAAATCGTTAAAGGGAATCATGGTATGTTTAATAGACCAAAAATGACCAGTGCATCCGAAAGTATGCGGTATGAACGTGAGGCTTCAAACTACTTTTGCTATGTCATCGAAAATGGCTTCATTTTGGGTGACAGCAGCAAAGAATGTCCAACGACGTAACTTGAACGCTAACCCTGAGACCTTGTGCCATCACATAGATGCTTTAGAATCTGCTGATCATTTCTGGAATATCAACCATACTGTGTTTGAGTATGTAAGCTTATGATCGTATGAGCGACTTTCGTGTTGGTAGGAGTGTGATTAGTATACATGTTACGTATGCAAATTCGACCTTTTATATGTTAAGTACGTCAAGCATACTAGAAAAAAGTATACTAGGGACTAGCTTTAGTGTAAAAAGTAACGCTTAGAATTTGGTAGTAAGGCAATGGTTGTTGCTGTTAGATCATCACATTACAGGCGCCTTTGCTGTACGTGAGGATGATTCGATTTCTCTCTTGTGTTATCTACCATGATGGTGAAGGTGGGTGAGGTGTGTGTTTGGGTGGATGGGTATGTGTATAGTGTGCATCTGGGGTGAGTGAGTGGGCCTAGTGTAATCCTAGTAGAGGATTTAACTTGGAGTTTAGTTTAGAAATGTAACTTGGTGCCTAGTTGAGAAATTTAACTTGTAGGTAGAGACGACGATTACAATGTTCATAGCAATAAGGATACTGGCAATGGCACAAACAAACATGGGTCGCCTTTCTCTTACCAAGATGATGTTGCGTGATCAAGTCCCATATCTTGTTGACATCTAAAAGGAAGCCTGTAAAATCCTTTTTTCTATCCATGTTTTGGAGATTGTAACAACGATGAGAACGATGGTGGCCAACTAGCTTTAATGACGAAACAAAACATGAATTGTATTATACATTTGGATTTTGCTATCTTACTCATTTCTTGTTGCTTGCTTGTGGATGACCCAAATAGATCATGTCGTCATGAAAAAGATCTTCACTCGACCTCCGTAGAATATAAATGTCTTTTCAAAACGCACAGCCGTCCGCCAACACGACATACGTATGCCTAAAATTCACATAGTAGATGTAAGCAAAAGCAGATGTAAGCTATTGAGCAAGATATTAAAAATTTCGAGCAAAGCGGGCCCCTCTCCATACTGCTACCTTCTTGGAAGATCAATTATCAAAATGGGTATGGCCATCCGCAGGTGGATCATTACATCATACAGACTATTCTTGGGGCTACTGTGTAGGGCTTTTGAGGATCTTCTCCATGCCACGATTGCTTTGTACATAGCTTCCTTCCATTTCTTTGAAGAAAAAGGTCCATCAATGTATACCAAACAAAACAGCGTCCATTGTTTTGATCCCGTCATACATGCTTGAAGCTTGATCTTTTAGTGCTATCTTTGCTGTTATGGATGTACAGTATCGTGTCATGTCTTTGGGAAACATGTGTGGACGTGCATCTTCTATTGGTGGATTGACATACAACAAGCAAGGGGGCATGATAGAGAAGTCCCTCTCAGGATGGTCACTTTTTTGCATACGACACTCTAATGCTTGTATACATTACTATACGAATACAAAAGGATGCAAGAAATGTAAAATTGACAACATCTAAACATGGATGAATATGGTCGTATGCACATACGTGGTGAGATGCTTGTCAACAAATAATAGCACGCTTAGGAACACAGTGGCAAAAGAAGACTATGAAGCAGTAGTTGGCGATTTGAGGTGATAAGAAAGAGCACGCTGCTTTTCATAGGCCAAGTATAGAAATGCTTAATCATGCAAAGGCTACAGCAACATGGTAATCGGTGCTTACGGGTTTGCTTTCGCTCGTCAATATTATATAGTGATAGGGGGTATCAGGTATCTCATGCATTTGACATTGATGTACCAGTTTCTTTTGATGGATGACACCAAGCTGCTGGTATTGTCAATTTGCATTTTGCAGTACGTCAAATACGTCGACACCCACCCGATGATTGAAGATAGAATTTAAGATGATGTGTGGCGCTATCATGTGCAAAGGCGCACGCGTGGAAAATGGAAAAGGAGAAAACGCGTATTACGACGAAGGTAATAGATGATAGCGAGTACAATGATCAGCCTTTCAAAAAATACCAAAGCATCGATGATACATGAGGTGCAATTGTCGGAGGTACCAACTTTTGCTACAAGCACCACACGTAAGAGGATGGGTTTGTGGCAAGAGATGGGTAGGCGATATAAATGGCATACGGCATCAGTGATCATTATGTATATTAAGAGACGGGCGGCTTTAAATTTGCATCAACGATAACCCCGAGCTGACAAAAAGAGTGTGCGCTATGGTAGAATTGAGCACTACAGCATACGGTGCAGCATTTTACAAATCTATCATTGAATCACTGGATCCGTAGATTGTCGTGAAGAAAAACCATATGCATGGATTTTCATATTTTACCACTAGCGATACTTATAGCATGCTAGGGTTGACTCTTTTCATCGTTGTCATGATCTCTCGATATTCATTCTTGAGGAAGTATAATGCTAAATCGAATAAGCTATAGGTGTGATATGAATAAAGATCCGGATCGGCGATTTTATAACCCAGTGTAATGCAGCTATAGGTTTTTATGTGCCGAAAGAGCATTGTAGCCCTTAAACATGACATTATCATTCCATTTATATGTACATCATGCAAACGTATGTAATAACGAATGCTGCCATGCAACCACAAAATGCCCAAATGTAATGACGACCCTATAGTAAGATTTTGCAATGTCATGAATAATCACGTGTACCCATCATCCCGACTCAGCTCGTGTATGGTTATATATAGGTTGCTATCCAACCCTACGACCTTATTATTCTCCTAGCATAAAAACACCCTTACTCACTCATAGGATTCCTCTTAGCGCGCGCACATTCATGTAGGTATCCACGGGCGCTTTCGATGTGCCCGATCATTGCTCCCTATGCTTTCAGGATAAAACAACGCGTACGCTAGTATCCCGTATGCTCTCAACCAATGATTGTTGTTGAATCTCTAATACCGTCTTTTGCCCTTCAAGTGAACTTTTACGGTCTTTCATCATGAGCAATTCTTCGCACAGCGTTCTCCAACCATGTATGCTATTGCATACATGATAATGAAAATGACCGATCCGCAACCCCACAACCATGATAAGTATCGGGAAGACCATCAAGCAAGAAATCTTATGCTACATGGATTGTATGTACGACCTACATGGATGCGAAAACCAGCCATCGTAGAGTGCTGGTGTAGCTGTCGACGTGCCAAGGGATAACAATGGATAAGAATATGCAAGATGCGGTTGTCGTTCATTGTGTCTTTATTGTTATATAGAAAGAACCGAATAGCAACAAATCCTCCCAACGATACCAATACCCAATGTTGTCAAAGAAGCGGTGCCTGACCAATCTGCCAGGCACCACTATTGTATGTATGTTACCATATCACAAAATTTATTACCCATTTCCCTATATCGAGTAGCTTGGTGATCTGTTGATGTCAGGTGGATGTAAATGTGGCCGATCGAATACATTGAGACCCGTATCCATGAAGAAGAGAACTACCATGCTTTCAAGGGCGGCACCTTTATTCAAATGGATCTTGAGAGCTACCCTCTATATAGCTATACTTTTCGCACCGAGTGATTTTGCCATTATTCAATGTAGGTTCCAATTTCCTAATTTAGAGATCATCGATCATCCCATTCATGCAGGTCGACCATGTTAGTAATCGTCATCCATACAAGACCTCTTGTTTTCGCAAACTTACCTTTATGTCAATGATTGCCTTTTTAACCTTGGCATCACGTGCAATAAACACCACCATGTAATACAAAGGGATGCATTGTACTCTTATTGTTCTGGTCAGCATGATAGGTGGCTTAGCAACTTCCTTCCATTTTGATCGGCACTTCACCTCTAATTGGCTCCAAACCGACGTCACGCCTTCATTTCACTGTGTATCGGCTTAACAAAAACACGCAGTCTCGCTCCATAGAGTGTATCGCCCTCCTTTATACGCGTCTTTCGCTGCTCCTCCTCAACTTCTGCACCTCATGACCCTCAACGAAGATGAATACTATGTAAGTTTGTCACAATGTACCACCTACTTTTTGAGTCCGATAGGGTCAGCATGCTCATTGAAGAACGACGATTGATAGGTCCATCGCATTGCCGGGAGAAAAGTGGAAGTAAGTTTGTTCTTGACGAGACATGGCGGGGTCAAGGTAGTAACCTATAGCTTATGCTTCGTTAGCGAAAGAAGATCTATTATCTGATTGAATGGGATGGTTACGAGTTGGAGGCCAACACCTGGGAGAGTGAAAAGAACCTGCTTGGCAACACGGAGCTCGTCAAGGAGTTTGAGACCTCACTTTTAAAGGAGAATTCAAGCATCCCTGATATCCTCACCAGCACACGCAAAGTTCTCTTGCAAAATACCCTCGATCCTGATATCCAACAACCAGTTACTATTGCTTCCAACAACAAACGCAAGGCACCATCCAGCGATAAAGAATACCTTGATAATCTGCCTTCAAAGGTAAGTTGCGTTGTTTATGGTGCACCATCTTGGATTTGCATATTCATGCTTGTATCATCATCCCATCAGCTTGTACAGGAATGGTCCAAAATTGTGAAACGCAGCTCACGGAAGGATGCTGTTCGTTTTCTGGAAAACCTTGATCAATCGTTGAGTCGAGCTCAGGTAAGAAGAGAAGGTGGATGGAACAAAGTGAATGGATGACCAATGTCTCTTATTTTGTAGGGTTTGATACGACCCTTATTGCGTGATCGCAATGATACCCAATTCTTCAAAGGCGTTGTTCCATCCGTCACCGTCGTCAACAATGTGGATAGTGAACCATTTCCTTCATCCTTCAAGTATATCAATTCGCTGGTGTATTCCAAAGACGTGAATCCGCCCGATCCAGCCTTCCTTATTCGATGCGATTGCACAGGTGTATGCACCGCAACATGCCATGAAGATTCTCAAATGTATGCTCCTGATGGTACGCTTCTTGTCCAACAAGGCAGCCCTATCTATGAATGCAACAGTGCCTGTGCATGTGCAAAGGAATGCCAAAACCGAATAGTACAGCGTGGCCGCACCGTACCATTGCAGATCTTCAAAACCAAGCTCAAGGGATGGGGTGTCAAGGCGATGGATAATATCAAGCGTGGTCAATTTGTGGAGGAGTATCTCGGTGAAGTGATCACTGAAGAGGAAGGGGAGCTTCGAGGCAAATTCTATGACAAGGTTGGAATGACCTATTTATTCGATATGGACTTTGGCGCTGGCGAGGATCATTCGGTGGAATACGTCATTGATTCCTTTTTGCTGGGAAACGCAAGCCATTTCTTCAACCATTCATGCGAGCCCAATCTCAACGTCTATGCTGTGTACCATGATAGTGCAAACCCTGATTTCCATCGTCTTGCATTCTTTGCCAAACGCAACATCAAAAAAGGAGAGGAGTTGACCATCGACTACCAAGGCGGTGGTGGAAGCATGACCGATTCTACATCCTCAAAAGGCAAGTTTGCCTGCCATTGTGAGTCTCCAAAATGTCGCAAATGGATCCACAAATAGAGGACGTATCATATCATCATTGTATTTACTTTGCATAAAATTAACTTGAAACAAATGTATGGATGCCATTTTATAATTGGAATGTTAATCATCGATCATAAGCACTTTCCTGTTCATCACATTTATATTTTCTATAGCCAATGGCAGCATATGGATGGCATGATTGGGATGGGGGGAGTGGAGATTATCATCATGGATCTGATAAAGTCACGTGGGGATCTCAATTTCGGGGCATACATGTACATGATGGCAATGAGACATAAGCAAGCTCAGCGTAAAATGTCATCCAAAGAAAAAGATCATAGATGGACAATGATGATTGTATATAAGGGGAGGTTGTATATCCATTGTACTCTGACAACAACTGGCAGTGGTGGCTCAATTCCCCTTTTCATGTAGCACAGTTCCGAGTCACAAAGGATGTATCAAGTTGTTGACGCTTTGTTTTAGCTTGCAACCCCTCCCCACCACCACCTCCACCCACCTCCGCCATTGTTATGAACCAGCAGCCATTCAAATTCAAAGCACCTTCCAAAGGCACCGTTATCTTTTGTTCTGTCCTCTCCTTAATTTCGGGAACGGTCTACTATAGCAAGCATCACGCAGCCGAAGCACGAAAAGCGCAATGCAGCAAGGTGTCATTTCTAGGTGATCGCCCTTGTGGTGTCCATGTAAAGTTTATCTTTGATATTGACTTGGGTCGGGTGGATATTAATTGGGTTTAGTAGGAAATGCCACGCAAAGTTGTTGTGTATCTTATGGCTCCACCCGGTGATCACATGGATAAGAGTCGTGCTTGGTTTCATGAATATGTCAAGGTATGAAAAAGTGGATCTATTCATATACAATCATGAAATGGGATAGTAACACATTCAACATAGCCAATTCTCGTTGCTGGTGCAGTGGATTATGATGTCATGGAGGGCAAGTCAAAGGGAGCTATTGAATCAGCTGTCATTGAAGAAGTTGTACGACGACGAAGACAGCAATTGGCAGAGAAATCACAGCATGAACAACAACATCAGGATGAAGCAGCAGCATCATCATCACCAGCCGTACACAATCCTTATGCACCCATCACGCCCGAGTCTCAACAACAACAATATCAACAAGTGACATCGATGATGAACAAAACAAAGCAAGAAAACGACTACGATGGCATGTTGGCTATTGGAAGACTTGCATGGGGTGAATTGTTACGTGGTATTGAAAAGGGATGCCATAGCAGCCTGGATGCACCAAAGCAACATGAGGACAAGGACGAATCATCCGATAAGCAACAAGAACAACAACCACTTGCAGTAGAAGACAACAACAACGTACAAGAGACCCAAGAACCCATCTTGTACGATGAACCTGTGCATGATGAAAACAACAACAACAACAATGCATTGTCGTCGATGGTGGATGAAAAGCCTGTTGTGTTGACGCCCTCTCTTTTCTCGCCTGTCATGTATATCCCCCACGAGAACATTATTGGATGGACCAATATTCCTTATCGCATTTATCGTTGGATCACGGATTACACCCGGATAACAGACGTTGGCCAATACGCCGTGGCAGCTGTCCTTAATGAATCCAGACCTTTAAGAGAAGAGGATGTTGATGCAGGCAATCAGGAAAAGCGGTATTGGATTGGTGAGGATGCTGAAAAGGTGCTTGAAGAGGACACGCCAATCACTTTGGAAGCAGAGGTGAAGAACGTCCTTCGTACCTATGCCAGTGAGGATCTTCCATAGACTATGTTAATTGTATCTAGATAAAATCAATAATATCATCTGCATGTTGAACACCCTTCCCCCCTTAAAGTCTCTCTCTCCCATCCCCATGTTTGAGATGCAACCAAAGAAGGAGTGTATGTATAAATACATTTAGCCCATCCATCATGATAAAACCGAAACGTTTCATTGTTCAAGTAATAGCCCAGGATTATTAATGCTAATCGTACGGGTGAGATATTAGCAGTGGTCATAGCGCTTATATTATACATGATATGAATGGGATATTCTGCTGACTCTAAAAGAGAAGCTAGATAATGTATGTGTGTGTGTGTGCGTGGATAGGTTATAATGCTAAGTGCAAATGTCAACTACCATAGGTTCACGACGAGATAAATCTTCCGATTCCTCCTGAATTTGTGATAATTGTGAATTGGATGATCGTGGCAAAGAAGATTGATGGCGGGATAATGAGGATGTGGATGGAAGATCGTTGTTGCGTTGTTGTTCTGGTTGCGATGTGTCGTCGTCACGATGGGAATGGCGCATTAAGAAATTTGGATAAGAAAGGGGTCTGGTTCGGTTGGATCGTTTATAGCCTCGTTGTTGTTGTTGTTGCTGTTGCTGTTGTTGTTGATCACTTCGCATAGCAACGGTGAATTTGCGTTTTTCGAATAATGTTAATTTCAGTTTCTCCATGATATTGGCTGCACTGAGTCGTTTTTCTGAGCGCCGCTGTGTTGTACTCCGTGGCCGTGGTTGAGGAGTTTGTTGTGGTTGAGATGGCGGTTGTTGTGGTTGAGGGGATTGCACTTCTTGTTGTTGTTGTTGTTGTTGTGATTGTTCAGGCTGTTGTTGTGGTTGTTGTGGTAATGGTTGTTGCGCATTTGGCAATATATTCACATCACTATCCACAAATACGGTGCGTCGATCACGTGGTGAGGCATCACGAATAATGGAACAATCACTTTCGACAAACACAGTGCGGCGGTCACGTGGCGAAGCCTCTCGAACTATTCATGTTCATTGTTAGCTAATGGTGACGAGTTAACTTTTTATGTCATAGACTTACGGTGTGTCAAGGATGGCTGCTGAGTCGGAGATGGGTCTGCAGGGACTTGCATTGAACATGATGGCGATGAAGTGGTTGCTTTCGAAATACAAGGAGGGGTAGTAGTAGTAGTAGTTGTTGTTGTAGGATGGTTGTCATTGGAGGGTTGTTGATGCCCACTAGCAAATGCAGTCTCTGGAGGTGGAACAAATGATTTGCATCGTAAGCCAAACTTGGCCATGACCTCTTCAGGCTCCAATGCAACGCTAGCTTCCAAATCTGAGTAGCTACGGCAGATAGGACATTGAAATCCTGGATAGCTGTTGAGAAGGGATCGGATACACATGAAATGGAATGAATGTGAACAAGGTGCAACAAATAAAGCTTGCAATGGAGCCAAAGCATAAAGGCAAATGGAGCATTCATCGACTTCGGGCATCTCCTCTTCATCATTGGTTTCCATGGCATTGGATGTTGTTGTCGTCGTAGCAACTGCAGGAGCTGAGCAGCTGGGTTCATCGGTTGTTGGTTCATCCTCCTCGATTGGAATTACCATAGATGATCGTATAACTTGTTGATCCTCGCTGTGACTACTAGCGACGCGGGAAAGCGTCATTAGATTGTTGAATTGTGACATGCTAAAGGACAATGGTCTTGGCTTTCGAGACATGTTGAGTTCAAAACGCATCTTGACGGATCGATAAATCTCCTCTTCACCACCTTGATAATCCACACCCAATTGCACAATGTCGCCATGTTGAATTTCAGTTGCTGGACTCTCTTGGCCAGGAGCACTTAGGCGGATGTGATTGAGGAACGTGCCAGAGGACGAATTTGTGTCACGAATGTACAGCTATTAATTTGTTGTTTGAGCAGCCGCGGCTAAATTATTGATCCTCTCTTTGTGTATGTTTCATACCTTTCCATCTGAATGTACCCAAATCTCACAATGAGAGCGCGACACAACCTTGCTTTTAAAAGACATGCATTCCACACATCCTGATGGCCGATCCGTAAACCTTCCTAGTTTGATAACCGATCCAGCGGCCAACTCTCGATCCAATATCTCGAATATAAGAGCACGACTAGGATTCTCAATATTGGGGACAATGCGCACATGTAATGTCTTTGGTGGTGTGATAGCACTCGTTGTTTGTGTAGAGTCCACCTTGCTTGCTGTGGGTAACGTGTCCTGAACTTGCAACGGGGTTGAATCAGACGAGACCGATGTCGTTCGATAGTTTGCCATGTCGTGTTGTTGGTGTTGCTGCTGCAATGAAGGAGCAGGTGTAATGACTGGAAGACACTCTGATTCAGTCATTGGAACAAGTGGGAAAAGACTTTAGGTGGGAAAAAAACAGAAAGAAAGTATTCAGCAAAGTGCATGTGCTCATCCAAATAAAGGTAAGCGGTGAATGACATCACGTTGATTTCGCCCTTTTCATTTTGACCGTCAAGATACAATTGACACGACTCGCTTTATGTACGCTTTTTCTTTTCACTATTGGAATACTGAATACATAGCTATCATCCCCATTCTTCAATTATGGTTTTTTGCTGATCATGATCATCATCGATTGCGCCCATTCGTAGATTTTGTGTCACGTGAGATCTCTTCAGGGACAAGGTACCATCTTTAATACTGGAGCAAAATGTTTTACCTCCCAAAAAATATCATGTCAGGGGATTTGAGAGAGAAATGAGCCACGTGAGGAGCGCGATACATTAGCACACAGATACTTCCAAAAGTCATGTACCAATAAAGCAATCTGATTACCTAATACATTTATTGACTTGGTCTATGCCTTCTTTATAATTAAGCCCTTTAGCATGTCAAAGCTATTTCCATCAGGCTGCAATGTGTAGCGCTTGTTTGAGCCGTCAACGGCCACTGCTTCCAACATGCCGTAATCATGGGTGATACCAGCAATCTTGACACGAACATTGTCATGGGTTGTCAAGGTCACGATTTTATCACTAAAGCGATACGTTAGCTATCACATAGAGAAAAATCCTTCCTTCCCCTTCATTTTTACCTGTGAAGCCATCGCTTGTAATAGGTATCCAAGAACCAGGGTCCCATGCCCTTTTCACAAAACTGGGAATAAAATCGTTCAAATGTCGTCAAGATACCAGCGAGTGCTTCTTCAGAAGACAAGGGTGCGAGAGAGCTATCGTGTTTTTGGATCAAATCATTGATAGAGACCGTGGGCTTGGGGTTTCCTAAATTGATGCCGCATCCTAGAAAGAAAAGAGGGACAAAATTATATATGCAATCCTCACCGATGACCCAAAGAGTGAACTTACCAATCACCAAAAGGAACTCATCTTGCACAAAGCTCGAATTGACCAAAAGACCGCCCACCTTTTTCAAATCACCATTGATATCGGCATAGACGTCATTGGGCCATTTCACGCGAAGAGGCACGTCTTCATAACCCTTGCGTTCTCGAATGCTTTCCACCACGGCAAGAGCAATCAAATATTGGATAAAGACAACGGGTGCATGGGATAATCGAGTACTATGGCGTACAATAAAGCTGAATTGTAGAGCACCCAATTGTGAGACCCACGAATTTCTACCACGCGCTATAAAAACGTCAACATACACAAAATCCATATTCTTGTTTGTATACCCTCTTCTTACCTCGTGCAGCGAGTTGGTTTGTTCCCAAACATACTAATCCAGTTGGCAGTGCTTGGGCAAAGTTGTAATTCCTATGGATCCATGTATAAGAGAAAAGGATAGAAAGATGGATCATGCACGTACTTACTTGTCTAGAACGGTTTGTGTGCTTGTGATAACTTGAGAATACATCATCACGTTGCCAAAGTGATACCATTTGCCTCCACCCCATTCACGTTCTCGTTGGCGCTTGAGCTCTTCAAAGAATGTTTTGATATTGAAATTGGGCGTTACAGAAGCCTCGGGCCATGCAGGATCGGATGTCATGAGTCGAATTTCCAGTGGGGTTACTGAATCTTTGGTGTCATCATTGTTGAGTTGTAAAGAAGCCAACTTTTGGTGGATGTCCTCATTGTCTTTTCTCGTCAACCAAAACTCATTGGTGGAATCTTTGAGAACACCATCCTTGGCGAGTGATTCGAGTTCTGTGGCGATCGAGCGAGTTGCCATGGGATTGTTGGCACAAAGATAGATGGGTGTGAGTGCTGGAATTTCATCATTCTCGGGCTTCTTGTTGCCGACATCGAGACCCATTTTGGCGAGGACAGCCCGTAAAAAGAGTTTACGATCGGGTTCAGAAGCGACCAAATCCTGCATGACCTTATCATCAAAGCTTTCCATATCATATTCGGGATGGGTGGCAATCAAGACAGCGGTGCCTTTGCCGACGCTGCAAGAAATAGCGGCTGCAGGATTCGTTTCATCTTTGCATATGCCAGCATCAATAAATCGGCCCAGGACTTGGATATTCTCATAGTCTTCAGCATGCGCAAAGTAGCCACCGCCATTGTAATACATGTGAAGGGTCTTTGGGACCAACTCATCGTTGCCATAGAAAGGTTGCAAATACTCGCTGATCAGTTGCACAGGTGTACTTCTGGCTCCTTGCTCACTGTCATAGACGAATCCAGGATACATGGTGCCTCGACAGGTTCCAGGGAAAAAGGCGAGCTCACGTAATCCACACACTTCCATATCAGCTCTGCCTTGCTCAAATTCAATGCAACTCGAGGCATAATAAGCTCCTGCACAAAGGCCGAGATAGCGACCACCACCATTCACATAGTTCTTGATACGTGTATTGGCAGCACCATTCAAATCAGCGCAATACGGCAAATCACGACCTCCTGGCATAACCAACATGGAGCAAGAATCTTCCCAGGGCTCCGTTTGCAATGTGCGTGCGTCAACAGGGATAATGTCATACGCATGGCCGAGTATTTGCTTGAGCGTCTTTTGTGCATGCTTTACTGAATTCGGTGAAGTGCCATTGCCTGTATAGACGAGGACATTGATGCCGGTCGCCAAAAGTCGTTGCAACATGGTTGGGGTGGAAACGAAGGTTGTCAAGGAAGGAAATCAATGACAGCTGCCGCTGCAGACCACCTGAAATTCGCAACCAACCGCCACACACCAGGGGAAATGATTGGTAGCAGACGTTTGACATGTTCCCAGGCTTGCTGTAGGTTTCAGACAATGCCCTCTTTATTTGAGCCATAATAAAACTAGCACTTTATCTTTCTTTTTCATACATTCATGTCTCTAAAACAATGCATGTCCTATTGTCATTCTCTTAAA
Organism: Lichtheimia ornata; assembly: GCF_029851405.1. NCBI lineage: Eukaryota > Fungi > Mucoromycota > Mucoromycetes > Mucorales > Lichtheimiaceae > Lichtheimia > Lichtheimia ornata. Next base: position 319,086 of record NW_026695357.1, read on the forward strand.
GGGAACTCGTTTATGTAAAATGATCGATCCTATTTAAGATGTCACGCCATTGTCATCATGCGGAATTCAATCTAAGCTCGTCAAAAAATTGACACCGCTTTGAAGCGAAAAAACTCTCTTTGTTCCGAGCCGATATGGAAAAGAAGAAACGCGCACGTGGTTTGGCTGCACAAAAGGCTGCTAAAAAGTCAAAGATCGAGCAAGAGCCTGATACCAGCAATGCTCAAACCGTCATGCTGGAGCAAATTGTCGAAGAGGGCGATGAGATTGGTGAAGTGGTTGCTCTTTATATGAGTGCCATGGTCAAGTGTGGTGTGTATTGACAGCTCCTTGTCAACGACGCATAAGCTAACGAACCTTGCTGCTATTATCTTAGAGACGGATGATATCGCAGGAGCACTCCCACTCTTCCGAGGCACCATCAATGAATCGGATCGTATCTTGCGCAACTGGGATGCAGAAAAGCAAGAACAACAAACACGACCTCCACCCAAATTCTACTTTGCTTATGGATCAGCCCTCTATGAACTCGGTCGTTTGAGTCAAGATGAAGATTTTGAACCTTACCTTGATGCTGCTGAAGAACGTCTTGCCGATGGTTTGGAGCGCTTTGATGAATTGGAAAAGGAAGAGGACAAAAAGGAAAACATGGCCTATGCTCAAAAGATTCGTGTCGCACTCGCCAAAATTTGGATTGCAAAGGTAGTAGTATCAATCACCACAAGGTATGAGGTATCTTACATACATCATTAGGCTGCTAGCCAAGTCCAAGAAAGTACATCCTCTGTACCCGACCTTGCAACCAAGGCGTTGGACACTTTGGATAAAGTGCTTGCTGAAAAGGAGAACGAGCTTGATACCAATGACTTGGTGGAAATTGGAGCTATTGTACAAAGCCATGGTGAGCTCTATGGTGATTTGGAGAAGCAATCAAAGTTCAGAGAGTGGGCTGAAAAGGTGCTTTTACGTGTGGTCAAAGGTAAAGTACTCTATTCGATGGATATTGTTCGCACATTTACTCATATTGCTTTTTATAGATGAACCTGAAAACGTGCGCGCATTGACAGAGTTGGGTCTGGGCCAATTATCATTAGCCAACTTTTGGTTGGATGCAGCCGATAAGGAAGAGGAAGAAGAAGAAGAAGAGGAGGAGAAGGAAGAATCAACTACCATCTCACAGGAAGAAAAGAATGCTCAAGATGCTCTTTTGAAATGTATGTCTTCATCTTCTCTGCTTTATAGGTGCACTAATCACGTTTTGCATATAGCCCAGGAATACTTTGAACAAGTATTGAACTTGTCGAGCAAGACCAACAAGGTGTTACCAAGGATGCATGCTGATCTTGCCGAAGTGCTCATCAATCTTTCCAACCTCGTATCGGACGAAGGCGAGCAACAAAAGTTGTATCAACAAGCAGCCGAGCATATTCAAAATGCAAAGTCTGTTGCTCAAAGCAAAGAATTGGAGTACGAATTACCGGAGGGCTTGCAATTGTTTTTGGAGGAGTGGTCATCTTCGCAATAAATGTTGTTTTTATCATCATCAAAGAGCCCCACTGGTTGATGTCACACGTGATAGTATCGATCCATGGTTTAGACTTCCCTTAACACACCCCTTTTTGTACGTACGTAGTATAACCACACACACCCAAAGCCATTCGTTTCAACCCTTGTTTTCTTTACGGATGCGCCAAGAAAAGAAAGCTGCAACTACTAGTACACTAGAAGAGGCTTCAATCAATGATGCTCGTCGAACGCATTGCATGGAAAAATATTGTTTCTTTATTGGCTTTCTCTTTCCACCCGCATGGTTTATCGGAAGCAGCTACAGCTGCTGTGACCAGCATCCATATCAATCTCATGCACTCGCATGGCAAAAGAGGTGTCGTATCGGTGCCGTTTTATTTCTCACCGGCTGCATTGTTGCAGTTGCACTTATCATGGTTTTGAAACCTTCTACCTTTGGACTTCGTGGTAATTCTTCTGGTGCACAAACGTCCTCAAATTCAGAAACGGCTATTCGTCCAGGGGTTCCATCGAATAATAGTGGCAATTGGGATGAAATGATGGCTGATGTACGTGTGGAGCAGCATGTTTCTTTATAATCCTCCTTTTTTTAAAATAAAGCTATATTATATCGTATGTATATACAACTAGATCTACTATCATTCTTGTGTAGTATCAAATAACAATCGTAAATCATTGATCTTTTGAGCCTTGGCATCTTCTTTGCTCGAGTATAGTTGATTGATGAGCTCCTATGTAAACAAGCGATGTATTAGCATTTGAAAGCACCCATAGCCAAAAGTGTCAATACGTACGTGCTTTCGGTTTTGGATCGCCAATATCTTTTCTTCCACTGTTCCCCGCATGATGAATCGTGTCACGACGACCTAAAGTGAATGGTTAAAACAATGACAATGCTACCAACAGGGTTCATGCAACACGTACGGGTTTCTCCTGGCCTAGACGATGGACACGATCAATGGCTTGTGCTTCCACTGCATAATTCCACCAAGGATCCTAAAAGTGGTGATCAAGATCAATAGGCTGCAAGATTGCATTGTATTGCATTGCGTATATACCATCATCAATATCCGAGTCGCGCATGTCAAATTCAGACCAACACCGCCTGCACGCAAACTGATCAGCAAGATATTGACCTTGTTGTTAGGGTTGGCGAATTCAGCCAAGACATTTTCACGTTGTGATTGAGAGAGAGATCCATCGAGCCGTACAAATGAAAAGCCTTCCTTTTTCAGTGCAAGTTCAATAAGGTCGAGGAAACCGGTAAATTGTGAAAATACGACTGTCTTGTGCTTTTCTTTGCGATAATCTCGAATATGTCGAATCATGGCATCAATCTTGGCTGATGATCGGTATCCTCCTACAGCTTGTCGAATATCCAAGGACGTCGAAGCATCATCATCACCTGATGTATTGGTGGTATTGGTGATCTCGAGTAAGTCCGCTTGCTCAACTTGTTTGCGACATGATGGACATTCATAGGCTTCACCCTTTGCCTCTTTTCTCTATAGTGTCCCAAGTGAGTGAGTTATGTGTGTTATAGTTATCATCATCCATACTGAAACCTTACCTCGAAATACGTCATTAAGCATTCACGACAAAACATATGCATACACGGTAACATAATCTTGGAGTCGGCAACATCGAGACAAAGAGGACATTCATCCGCTTCTGAATCTTCCACAGTCTCCCCAGATTGTTTTGCCATCAACTTTTTTAGGACCGACATGCTGTAATCGCCTTGTGAAGAGTATCGCTCGATCAAAGAATCCAGTGTCGTGATGCCACCATCCTTGGTTTGTATATTATCATCATTCTTGCGTAATACAAGATAAGGATGACATGTCACTTGTCGTAATCGCATAAGAAGCTGAAAGATGGATGCATAGTTGCTGAGGATTTTGCCGGCAGCACAAAAGTGGGCAAACTTGGTCTTTGAATCCGCTTGCAAAGAGTCATAAATGTCTTGCTCAGGGGGCGAAAAGTCGAGGTACTCGATATTGATCTCTCGTGGCGGTAACGGAACCATGGGGTTGCCATAGGTATCGGTCATATTCTTGGTACGTCTCAAAACAATAGGTTCCAAGACAGCCTTGACAACACTGAGCGCATGGATATTCTTTTTCTCAAAAGGAATCGAGATGAAGGTTCGCCAAAAGGTGTAATTCGCCCTAATGACGTTGCTTAGCGTCATGCATATATAACTCCCCTCCACAATATCATCCATCTTACCATGGCTCATGCTTCAAGAATCGCACCAATGAAAAAAGATCATCCAGCTTGTTCTATAAAGATAAAATAAGTTTCATGCGTACGTTACCAAGCAATGAGGGGTTGTTATTACCTGGATAGGAGTGCCTGTAACGGCCCATCGTCTTGTACTCTTTAAAGCACAACATGCCTGTGATGTCTTGCTAAGGCGATTCTTGATGGTGTGTGCCTCATCCAAAACAACGCGCCAGAAGGATACTTTGTATAAAAAGCTATCAACACTGTTCCAATCGGCCATCACGGTGTGATAGGTGGTGACAAGGACATCGGGCGCCATGCCGTCCCAGCGGCATAATTGGTCTATTGTGTTTGCTCCTTTGCTCTCGCCATAGTAAACTTCCACACGGATGGAACCCGGTTTTGAAGCTCGCGTCAATTCATCACGCCATTGAGCCAATAACGTCATTGGACATACGACCAGCGTAGTAGGGGATGCTTGAGGATCGGAAGGAATAGCGGTGATATTGGGTATGTAGCGGTTTTGATGGATCAAACTCAAGATCTCGATTGTCTTTCCCAGGCCCATTTCTTTTTAAATCGGTGAGTTGAATGATCTCAATGAATGAATGCTTCTCCCCTTTCCTATTTACCATCAGCCAAGATGCCTCCTCGTTCTTGAGAATCCGTTTCTGGGAATTCCAAAGTCAACTTGCCTATATTCAATGGTTGAGTATCATCACCAACCACCCATCAAGAAGCCAATACCCTCCTTCTTACCGTTGTATGGATTAAAATAAAAGTGTCGAGGTGCATCGGCGCCATTTTCACCTTGTGATAATTCATATTGTTCCCATAATGGATGCATACGTCGCATTTCATCCGCTTCCTTGTGTGATTCAATATCCACCATCCAAGCCAAAGCCTATAAAAGACATACCTGTCAGATACATTCACGCTTGATCCGAATCCGCTATCTTACTCTTTTCTGATAAGGTTTCAATTCAATCGCCATTGTCTCTGGATTCTCCATGGGTGAAATTTGGTCGTCATAGAACTGTGCTTTTCCATAAATCATATCCAACTGCTCATTCGAGACTTCTTTTTCTTCAGGAGCATCAGGATCCTCCTCATCCTCTTTGGGTTGTCTTGTCATGAAAGAACCGTTGGCGATGGATTGGGTGATCATATCATAGGTCTCATCATCATCGACGCCCGTTTTCATGTTGATGCGTCGTACGGTGGACTTTGTTGCTTTCAAATTTGTCTTTCGCATGATGCTTAGTAATGCCAATGTCCGATCCTTGTATGATCTTTCATCGTCATGATCCGGTGAGCCTGTCATGATGGGTTCATTGTCGAATGCTTTGGTGGTAAAGTAACATTGCACATGAAGAAAGATGTCGTTGGCGGTGGATAAGTGATAAGGACAAATGACAATCGATGCACGAAATGCACAAATGCCGAGGTCGAGTAATTTTGAAATGTAGCGTGCCTCTGATGTATCGACACGTCCAATCTCACGTCCTGATTCGCTTGAAAAACGTACAATGGTGTTCTCACGTCGTTTGCCGTATCTGCCGAAACGAGATCCTGATTCCTCCACTTGCTTGGATCGCTCCAGAATCACAGCATCACCTTCCTTGACAGGGCATTTACCAGACATGGTAGACCACCCTAAACATGCACACTCAATATACGTATCCTTATTAAATCCCATCACAATATCTATATACCTTTGATAATAGCATCTCCAAAATAAAGCAAGTCTGGTGATGGCGCAGCAGCAGCAGTAGTAGTAGTAGTCGTCGTAGTGGTGGTGCTGGTCGAAGTATCCTTCTTTGAGTAATAGGCATTGATGGCCATTTGAAGATCGCCGTTGCAGATATTGAGAAGGTTGTTCAACTCGGCATCCGTTTGCTCATCGCCAACGATGGATCGGAAGAGGGGAAGTTGTGAATGCTGTTGTTGTACAAGCGGTGGTGGTGGTGGTTGTGTCAAGGAAGGCAAAGGAATGTCGGGTTCGGTTGTATCGGGTTGTGGCAATTCATCGGTGGCTGCTTCAACTCTTGGTATCTTTTGCTGTGGTGATGGGGTGGTGAAGCTCTGATCTTCAAAGAATGGCCGCTTCTCGCTCATGACAACTTGGGAACCTTGTCAAGAGTCGCGAATGATAGAACGCGACACCGAAATTAAGAAGCGTGTCCAAAGTCACAAGAGCTTCGGGCTGCATTGATTTGAGACATGACTGACGACATCTCGACCAATCGAATCTATACAATTGTGCTTGCTTCGTTATAAAGAAAAAGGATAGGGATATGGGCCATCTTTATGAAGGGGAATGGGAACAAACTACTACTTGTAGCACTATTAAAGTGATCCTCCCTGCTACTTATGGATCAAGGAAAATAGCACATGTTCATTATGTAATTGATGCTATACTTTTAAGTTCATAATACACAACTAGAGCCCGGCTGCTCGCTTCGCTCGTAAACGTCGAGTTTTCGTGGAATGGCTTTGAAGTAATGCTTACCATTCCACTGTGTAGGTTTTATGCTTACATACAATGAGCGGGTGTAACAATGTAGCATGCCAAAGTCAACAATTGTTTTTTCATTTATTGAATACCATTGTATCAATGATGATATCTCTCTGTAAGCTTGTGAGGGGATATGTGTTTTACTGCGTGATCCATACAGGAGTCCTAGGCAACCGTGTCCTAGGCGACCGTTTTTGGAGCGTCGTGGTGGTGGTGGTGGGTTGAAGAATCGTCCCCAGATACAAACTCCGGTAGTGAGATATGATTACGCCACCCAAGCGCAGCACCCAACAAACTACTTTCTTCTGGTTCTTGCCATCTTGCTGCCTTCTGCTCCAGCGCCGTGTATTTAATACCTGTATGGAGGTTGCCAGCTTGTGAGGTTGTGCTGATTGAGTTACCGTGTTCGAGTGCTAATCGATGCACGTATATCGGTTGTTGAGTTACCGTGTTCGAGTGCTAACAGCCGATGAACCAGCCTTTTGGGATCAGATGACTCAGTACCTGCTCGTGGTTGATCCTGCTAATCAAGCCATATACTATGGTTTGAGAACCGAACCTGGGTCCTAGTATAGAAACAATAGCTTTAATATGGTAGTGATGATGGCTAAATAACAACAGAATAAAAATGGGTCGTTTAAACCGCATATACAGCGAAGGCTTTATTTAGCTACGCGCAATCAAATCATTATCTGCTTTGCAAAAGTGGGAGAGCTTGTATGAGACAAGCTTGTTTAAAGTCGTTCATGAGTTAAGATGTTACAAGAATGCTTGTAAGGCCCATGTAATGTAGCTGCTTCAATCATTTGTAGCCTTGTCGTTGTAGTCCATCACCACAAGTATGTCATATATCCGGCGTCGAGTAAGTTCGCAATGAACGGTGCATCTTTTGAGACCGTACACTAGTCTTCATATCCTGGTTGCCATGGAGATTACCATTCATTGACCCCTTTATTTGTAATACTGTTCCTACATAGTAATGACATTGAACGACGAGGCAAATAAACTATGGACCACCAGTAGTATCCATTTCTTGGTTGAGATATCAGGATTTGCTGCTATGAATGCATTCCTTTACTTTTTCATTTTGTGGTAACCACAATGAGACAAACGATGTCTTATCGATTATGTGGGCAATCAACCCTCCCTTGTTTTCCTTTTCGACATGTGCTGAAATGTTCTTGCGAGAAAGAGAAACAATAAGCCCTGAAAGGTGTATCCTGAGTGTAAATGATTTAGGCTTAACAACTTCTAACATGATAAAAGTGATAAGCTCCATGTCCGAAGGTGAAGCTCACAAGTAGATTGCGAGTACGAGGGAATGCAAGTGAAGAGTGGAAAGCTTCTCAACGACATTGACTTGGCTCTACCATCATCCACGCTATGGACTATGTAATGAAGGGATGTTCTCGAATGCCCTCTTGAGGTAGGTATGATAGCACCTTGTAAATGTGTGGATGACAAAGCGTCCCTGTCGCCGCTCGCAAAATTATGCAATTGTGCCCGATGTGGTCCGTGCACGAACATTGATTAATGCAAGTTTGCTGCTGAGTTTAATCTATACAGCGATCCTCCTCATCCATTTATAGACACATTGATCTAGTACACAGCTGTTTATTCGTAATAGTAATCAAATGCATATACTAGAATGGAGCATAACCTCCTGGTGGCGAACGAATGACAGCCCAACTTTGATCATAAGACAAACAAATGGACCAGCCGAGAGCAGTGTAGAGGCTTTGACGCACTTTCCATGCTTGTTGCAAATCATTGACGGTATCCGATTTCACATTGACATCCGAGATGAACTTGTTGAGAACCTTCAAAGCTGTTCCAAGACGTCCTGCAATGCGTTCACGTTTGACCTTTGCCAATGTCATGCCAATATCATTCTCTTGGGGAGCCCATTGTTTAAGTTCCTTGAAGCTTGCTTCAAATCCATCTGCTGCTTGTTTGTCGGTGGACACACATGCAAGGGCCCATGTTTTGTTCTTTAGAGCATTGACCAGCTTTTGCTTCTTTTTGTCGTTTTCTTTGCGTTGTTCGGCAACATCATCGGATTGCTGTTGATCCTCTTGTGGGTAACGGCCATAAAACTCGATCAATTGCGCCTTATCGATTTGACCAGCGATCTTGTCGGCAATCTGAACAATCTCATCAGCATGCTCCTTGCTCAATTTATCTTGTTGTTCTGCTGTTGAAGCTGCTGCACCCAAGCATTCTGTACTACCACCCGCTTGTTTCCATACTCGATCGATCTTGGATTGGAGGAACACAATATCATTGGCGTAATCGGATTCGAGCTTGGACAAGAGCGATTTTTGAGCATCACCTTCAAACTTGTCGACATACGAAATGCGAATATCACGAAGGGCATCAGCAAGTTGCTCTTCAAGCTTCTCTTGACCTGGTTTGGTATCTTTGCTGCCATTGTTGTTGTTGTTGGCTTGTTTGGCTTCTGGAGGAATGGTGTAAAGCACTTCGTATTGGCCACCATCTACCTTTTCTTTGGTGAATCCAAGTTTGCCAACAAGCGCATCTCCTGCCTTGGCTTCTTTGGGGAGCCATTGCTGATCATCCATGGGAGGAGCCAAGTAACAGACTTGGGGTTCACGCTTCTCCAAACCAGTCTTGTTGATGGAGGACTTTTCACCCTTAAAGACACCAGCCATGGTTGCATACGCAGTAAAGTTGATGCTCTTGACGCTCATATCCAATTCACAAATAGTCGTCTTTAGCTTTTCAAGGACCTTCTCATCTTCTCCAACCAATTGCAACATGATGGTGTAGTCGCCCTTGACATCGAGCTTGAACTTGTGGTCAAATACATCGAAATAGCCAACGATTTTACGATTGGCATCGTAAACTAGGTCGCTAGGTTAGCATATCATGGAAGGGAAAATGATTTAAAAGCACTACTTACTGATACCAAAAACACCACCCAAAAAGTGTTCATAAAGCTGATTCATCACAGTTGGGAAACGTGGCGTAATGGTTGTCGAATTTTCAATCTTGACATTGTATGTGAGCACAAGACCATACATGATTCGGGAGTTGGGAAGGGTGTTACGCTCAGGCTTGAGTGGAGCGATTTCAGCTTCTGAAGCTCGAAGATACTTGCGCAAGGTCGCTAAAGTCAAACATGAGCCTACTATTCATCCATGCATGATGCAAGTAACAACTTACAGAAGCTCGCGCTAATATCCACCTTGGTCTCCTTTCTCACAGGGGCCATCACATCCAAACGTGTCACTTGGGGCTCAAGGCGAAGTATGCTATCACCGCTTGCTTGGTTACCAGCGAGTTGAACACCATGGAAGTCCACCTCAAGATCCACAAAATGTCTTCCCAAGCCTGACCAGAATTGTGCTAAGCAAACCTATGTATAATGATAAAGAGGTTAAGACCCTTTTTCGTCCCTTTGGGGAAATTGATGGTAATAGTTACCTCAAGGTTCAAACCACCTCGCACTGCAAATCGCACCGTAATAACTTGATCCTCAGAGTTGGTGTTACCAAATGATCCAGAGCCCAAAAGGAAGGTGTATGTTTGCTTTTTCTTTTGATTCTTTTGTGGCACAAGCTGGAGAAGATGGAGCATGAAGCGTGCAGGGCAAGTCTCAACTTGTGACTTGGATCGCAAGGTAAGCTTTGCATAGGTCGCGCCTTCTGGCACATGAAGGAAACGGCGGATAATGTCGCCTGGTCCAAACTCAATATTGGGAAAGCCAATGGAGCCATTTGCTGGAACAGTGGGCTTGGCCACCGAAACGGGGATCTTGAAGAGAGGTCCACGTTCGGGTGCCGATGTATCATAGCCAAGCACTTCACTGTAATGGAATTGACCATCGCCTAGACTACTAGGGTCCACCTTGACCTGGAATGCATTACCTGTAGATACATTAGATGATCTGTAAATCCATTTAACATGAGTGAGCCATACCGGTGGATGCAATGTAAACAAAGTCAGGTGCAGAAACCCATGATGCAGTCGTAACCAATGCCACTCGAGCCTCAAATTCAAACTTGGACATGTTGTTCTTTGGATTCTCGGGATCGATTTCACCCATAAATTTGGGACGCACGCGTGTAGTGAGGTACTGGGTCTGGTTTGTTTCTTCATGCTCACGCAAGTAGATACCACGTTGGCTACCACGCTTCATGACAGTAACCTACCCTCATGCATATGAGTAACATGGCCCTCCCCCATTTTGAATAACAAACCCCTACCTCAAACATGATATCAAGATCCTTCCTATCCTTGTATTCTTTCAGGTATTCCCATGCCTTGTCGACTTGAATGAATCCAACATTCAAGGGATCGTCCACTGATTTTGCACTCTGAACAACGGCGGTCTTTAGACGATAGGGCGTGTAGGAAGCCTGCTCTCTCTTTAGAGCGGAAACAAGTAAAGCGATACATCCACAAGCATTGGGGCTAAAAATAAAGCGTCAGCTCTACTGTCCTTGATAAAGCAAATATTTTCTTTACCTTGACATACTGGTGCCATTCTTCAAATCCAGCTTGTGAAGACCGTATACAGGAACGCTTGTGATGGCACTTCCTGGTGCATAAATATCAACGCCTTGATAACCATCAGTGCAAGGACCACGAGAAGACCAAGTGTATGGCTTTTCGCCAACAGGCTCGAGTAAAGCGTATTCGGCTTCCATTTGAGCATGTTTGACATAAGCTCCCACAGTGACGAAACTTGAAGACATGCCGGCAGGTGCACCAATAGAGCTGTAGCAAGGTCCATCATTGCCTGCACTGGTAACAAAGAGACATCCAGACTTTGAAATCACTTCTTCAGCAAGCAAACGGATAAAGTGACCATCGGAGGGTAGGCTGCTTGATTCTCCATATGACATATTGGCGAGGTCCACTTTGTTGATAGCAAGATGTGTTGCAGCTCGTGTCAAACCAAGACAGGTTTCCATAGAACCCAAACGAGAATCACCAATACGAAGCGACACCAATTGAGCACCAGGGGCAACCTATAGATGCATATCATGTGAGTATGTTACATCTTGTTGAATATCCTATAAGCCTTACACCATTCAGCTCGGGCTCATCGGGAAAGTTGGCTGCGACAATACCGGCAACGTGTGTACCATGGCTTCCAGACAAGGTCACAATACTGTGAAAACGATGTTTAGCAACCAAATCACCATGATGCGATATGACATGATGCTTACCTTAAGAGATCACCATTGTCGTAGATATTCACTGAGAAATTAAGCAAATCAGCCTTTCCAAAGGTGTGGTATTGCAACTCCTTTCGGTAATCAGTCATACAAGGAGCACCTAAGCATGCACGTGATTAGCAAATCATTCCACAAAACAATGCATCTCTGCTTGTACCTCTCAAATCGCCTGATTCATTGACATCAATGACGGCTCTCCAATTATCACCATCATGGAAGACAACACAATCGTAAATCATGCCTGGATCCTCATACGAATTCAAGATTTCCTTGAGTGCCTCGACGCGAGCTTCGAGATCCGATTTCTTCTCGTTCAATTGCTCATCTTTGGTGGTGTTTGGATTGGCTTTGCGGAATTCGGCAAGTTGGGTCTGTGCATCGCTTAACAATCTTCCATGTTTCAACTCGAATTGCTCACGACGCTCCTATCATGCAGAGTTTAATTCGTATATCCGATATACCAGCCAGCTGATTCCAAGCACATGTCCTAACCTTCTTCAATCGTGCAACCAACTCGGTAGGGAAAAGCTCATAAGCTCGTTTCACACCCACACGATATTCCCCTGAAGGATTTTTCCATGATGGATCAATGATCAACGAACGTCCACTTTGGCCTGGAATCACCGAAACCTTCTCGTTGTCGCGTTGCTCCTCCACAGGCTTCACAATCTTGGTTGTTGTAACATCACCTATTGCACACAGAGATAGATGAATCCTACCTATCCTTCTTGAACCACCATGATAAAGTATTACTCACCTCCACCAGTACAATCCACAATGTCGATTATCTTTGGCTGACCATCGGTTGTAACCTGAACAAAACAACGCGTTATCATCCCATTCTCTTTTATCATCATGCTTTTCATTCTCTTACCTGCATACCAGCAGCTCCAGGATCAACACCTGTAAATATGGATATCCTTTAGTATATGCAGCAGCAACAGCAACCCCACACACACATTCGTTCAATGCCCTACATGCCTGTGTCAAGAATGGCAACGACCGAACCACGGCCATCAGACTCTGGATATTTCTTAATGAAGCCTGCTGCTTGAGTGTCTTGCTTTGGCATTAAGCCATGGACAGGATATTCCCCAATCGGTTTGCTCATGGTCGTAAAGAAAGCTTACGCGTTCGGCTTTTCCACGGTCTTCGGTCGTCTAAATTCGTGATGCAAACACCGCAATCCTCCATGCAATTCAAATGATTTGCTAACGCATTCGTTGATCATCAGTCTCCAGGGCAGCCCCACACACGCATGTTGACATGTAGTCCATAATCCCATTTTATTATATAACAGCATCCAACCCATCCTCATTCATCAATTCATAAAACGCTGCTTGTAAACTTTGTTGGCAATTACATCTATTCATTGTTGTGGGAAATGTGGAACCAACGCACAAGCAACATGTGTAACAACCGTTTTATGCTTTTTTCTTCAACACTGGTTTTGGTATATCCAACAAAGAATACAGCTTGTCTCTTGCATCCTTGACGTCTTGGTTCAATGTTGACCTACCCTCTTTGTTAACACCAAAATCAATCCAAGGTAAGCATGTCACCTTACCATTCTGTTGTCGTTAAGATCTCCTCAGCCTCTGCTGTTTGGTCCGTTGCCTTTTCAATATCGAGCAATGACAAGTACGTGTATAATTGATCAGAGACTTCCATCCGAATTCGAGGAAAAGCGTGTACAAGATAGGCCAACATTTGCTGTAATGCCTTGTTTTTCACCCGTGCACTCGAGGTAGCGGAAGCCATTCCTGCATAGACTTTGACAGCCGATAGTAATTTACGAATGTTCTTGGTTCTCATACATTCCTTGCGTGTCGCCATGAGGATATCAATGTGTCTACAATCAAAAATTAGAAGACGTCATCATGCGTAGAATAAACACTCACATGTCATCCGTTGCATTGCTCAAAGTACCAGACTCATAAAGCAAACCAATGACATCCAACAAAGGCATGATAACACGATCTTGGCGTTGATACGTAGTAAACAAGCTTAGTATACAGCGACACATGGCATCCAATGTCAACGTTTCTTGGTCCTCGGCCACGGTAGGTAAATCATTCATGTAATCAACAAGGCATGAGCTTGAATGGCGTACCTTTGGAAAGACAACAGTAATCAGCACCTGATTATTTTACCTTGATCCAAGAGGGTCACTTACCAATGTCTCTGTCAATCCACCTGCACTTGTGATAATACCAGTAAGAAGATCAAGCCGGTATTCGGTCACGTTTAGAATAGGTGTCACAGCAGGATACAATTCAGAGGGTGACGACCATGGTATATCCCTACAACAGCGTGCGTAAGAATGTTGTCAAGGGAAACGAGTGAATGATCATTTTACCTATGAAGGGCATTGCGAAGGATGCTGTCGCTGGGTATGGAAAGTGTATCGGTATCATAAATCAAAGCACAAATTACGCCGCCAGCACATTCACGCACTCGATCGATACGTTCAACGCTTTGCTTAAGAAGGCTGCTCATCAAGCTGCTGATCATGGCTGGAGACAAGTAAGGATCGTCACTATCAGAAGAATCCAATCGTGACACCAATTGTATCAATGTTTGCAAACACTCCATGCTGACAACGCGCACCCATGATCCAACATCACCACGCTGATCAGTACTATAATCCGCTAGACAGCCTTGCAAGCTTTGGAACAACTTGACAAAGTCGTCTTTGGATAGGATCTTCTTGAAATGGTCTCCCAATCCTCGAATAATATCATGCAATCCAATCACCGCATTACGTTTGGCTTCAGCATCATTTGCTTGGTGCTCTTGCTAATAAATGTGTTAGACATGGAAGAAGAAGACAATAAAATTGGGTATGAATGGAATACCTGAACTTGAGCCGCTGAACATAGAGACCAGAGTACTTGAGATAACCATTGATGTCGCTCTTGTTGTACATAGGATAACTTGCCCACAGCAAGAGCATATCCACGCCTTCCATAAATCATGCGAGATGACCGAATTTTATCAAGACAAATGTCAATTGCCTGTTGATCCACACCATAGGTCGCTGAAAATGCACTAAATGCTTCCACTGCAAATTGCTGAACACTCTCCTCCTTTCGTTCGAGTGATGTATAGACCAGTTTTCTCCAATGGTCAAGCGTCTCCTGGTCACAAAGCAGATCCACCAAAGATAAGCATTCAATCAAGCGGCAAGCAGCTTCACGCGTGTGTTCTGATCCAAAGGTATCAAGCAATCTTGGAGCAATCCCTTTAATGACACTCGCAAGATTCTATTATTACCATCAGCATGACAAATAAACATCACTGTACTACCACACAGCTACCTTGTTAAGCTCTTCATTGGATTTCCAAAAGGTGCTCGAGTCTTGTTCCACAATTTGACACGATTTGAGTGCCAAACAAATTTCAGCAATGGCAAGTAGCACACCGTGTAATACTTGCATGTCTGTGGTAGCAGCGAGTGGAATCTATAATATCACTTTTGAATGAGTAACAAGTGTCATACATATACACACAAGGGTTGCTTACCAGTTGGGGAAGAACATGGTTGATAAAGTAACAAGGATCATGCTCCACTAAACGACTGAGTGCAGCAGCACCTAGCACTCGAATGGCTTTATCCCAGTGACGAATACTGCTTTGGATCAAATGATCGATCATGGCATAACGATAGGTCTCGAATCTAAAGAAAAAAGTGAATACGCTGTAGCCAAGGCTTTGACGATGAGAATGAAGTGCTTACCTTGCAATATCAAAAGCCACTTTGAGGAAAGCGTTGCTACGATTGCCTACGGTAAAGTAATCGGCCAATTGGATGATATCAATTCCTGCCGGGAATAGTCCCTAAATATGGCTCTTTAGCAAGAGGAAGTGGATATACGATGAAATGGCACTTACCTGCCTGCCGACGTTTTCTTGAAAGGCAGCGCTGCTGGCACGTCGAACATTCACTTCTCTATCAAACACCGAAACAACGACAAGGTTCCTGGCAATATCATTTACAAAGGGGGCCAAGATCTCTGGTGCATACGCACGTGCAAAGGACCAGCAAACATAGCAAGCAGCATCACGAACATGGATACCAATGGAATGTGATCCACGCTTCAAATCAAACTTCAAAGCCTATGCATAAACAAGGATCGGTATGATGCATTCGATAGACCAAGAGAGCTTATGCATACCTTGAGAATCCATGGGATGATTTCAGTCAATCGATCAGGTAATAAAAGACCTCTTCGGGCCAATTCGGCAACTGCTAAGGATACACCATGCCATGTGCTGTCAGAGACCGCACTGAGATCCG
Organism: Lichtheimia ornata; assembly: GCF_029851405.1. NCBI lineage: Eukaryota > Fungi > Mucoromycota > Mucoromycetes > Mucorales > Lichtheimiaceae > Lichtheimia > Lichtheimia ornata. Next base: position 334,867 of record NW_026695357.1, read on the forward strand.
TTTCACCGCTTGATGCATGGATAAAAGTGTTCTCTTGAAACAATTCAAGCAAATAACCAATCACATCTTCAGCAAGCTCTTGAGGCAAACGCTGCGTGATGCGTCCAATACCCTTTGCTGCTGACCAACGTACAATGGTATCCTTGGATGATGATGCGTTAATACCTTTGTTTCCTTCTCATCCACCCTGATAGATAGATAGATAGATAGCTACCTTATCACGCAATCCATTGAGCAAAATGTCAATGACCATTTCCATGCAATCGGGTATTTCATCTTCCTCATCTTCATCCGCATTATCAATGTTGTGGGTGGTGCTGGTGGTAGGTTGTGCTTTAGGCGCTGGTTTCAAATTCTCGTGCAAAGAACGATTGCCTCTCTGATAACGCCATGGAGCAATCTTTGGTTTCAAAAAGCATAGTCCAACACGTTGCGTTAACTTGATGCGAAGCTTTCGAATCAAACTATTGCTGCTGTAATTGTCGAAGAAAGGCATATCGAGTAATGGGACAACGTGCTCATCGAATACTGGCAAGAGCTGTTCGCGTGGTGCAAATTGACAAAGAGAGCAAAGGCATGATAAAATCCCGGCAACCTATCCACGTAGAGAGCCATTTAGCTAACGCCCAAGTCGTATTGTATATGTGAAATGTACCTCGAATACATCTGAATGATCGCTACAAAGCTGAGATTTGCACCAAGTAATAAAGGAAGACATGTAATCATTGCACACTTCTTTGCGGCTAAGCAGTCGAGCAATCAAAAGTCCAGCAGCTTCTCGTTCCTTTCCTGTTGACTTGAGGTATGATTTGGAAACCTCCAATATCCGTGATGGAAGCGAATTCTAATGCTCATGTGTCAGATGCTTCTCCCGTTGAATGGGTATGAAAACACTCACCTCTGGTTCTGGAGAACTGTCGACGCGCTTAAGATCGAAAGGAATGATACAGATCAAGGACAACCAAACAAAGCAGATGTATCGGATCTCCCAAGGGGCATCTTTCATGTTGCATAAATAGGCAAATACGGGCTCGAGATCTGTCACTTCATGCGGCATAAATTTCACTAAATGCAAATGGTGTCAATGAATGATGCCATCAAGGTACAAATCTCCTCAATTACCGATCGTCTTATATCCGCGTGTCTTGGTTAACAGATAAAGCAACCGAAAGAGCAATGGGCACGCTTCGTTTCGAGAAACATGACCCCGAATGCTCTCCATCACAGGTCCAATGATAGATTCCAAGTAAGGGTCCAGCAAGTAAGACTGCTCTTGATACGTGTTGAGCTATCGGGTTTCGGTTAACGCCTCTTATTATACACACACACGAACAGGCACTGTCAAACGTACAATTTCACTCAGGCGCACAAGGTCATCTGTGTTTTGCGATTGGATCAAGGACGATATAAGTTCAAGCGTCTCGGTCTCATGTTCGAAATGCGATTTGGTGTGTGCTTCCCCCACTGCTTCGAGACTCATCGTTACGATCGACTACTTGCACGCTCAAGAACCGAGAACCTGCGGACCTGACAATCTGAGATAAAGGGTTGACAACCACCACGAGGATTCAAGTCACTTTGGATACCCGTCCACCTATCACATGAGCTGCTACCAGCATTGGATTATGCATGATGTTACCATAGCAACAAGACTTTTGCCCATACGACGTACCTACCAACGACGCTTAGGGAAGAGGCCAACGTATACCATACCAACAGCAAGCTGCAACCTGAAGATCCAATTAATGACAGCAAGCAATGCTCTTATAGGTAGAGTATTGCTTAACTACAATGTACCCACAAGCTCTTTGTTTATCGTCATTGTTCAATAAAAATGACACACACATTACACTATGAACACACTGCCACTTTAAATTACAATGGCAATCATTGGTACATCATGGCTCGACGCTATGTAGGATCATCAAAGTAACATGATGAAGATTAGAAAGTGGGTGTAGGAGGCATTGGTCCGTCTGCTACTACAGCCTTGAATGGAAACATCATATGTATGAGAAAACAACGTGTACTATTACACCCTTTGTTGGGTTTATGCAGCTCGACCTTCTCCTACATGCAAATGTGATATGGAAACATTATTGTCATACACATACCTTGTCACACCTTCATTATTGGATGCTGTTTACTTACGTACCTTCACAAAAGGCAATCATCATCATCATACATTTGTGCAGCAACCTGTCAAGGACGTGTTTGTGTAACCATCACGTGCCATTTCTCTCATCTGTCCATCTTTCCGTTAATGCAACCGACACCATCCACTAGGACAAAAGCAACTCCATCACGCTTACGGCATAGGTCAAACATAAACGTGCCTGTATCTCCAAACTTTACAATGAAACGTGGGTTTTTTATTAGAGCAATGGGCTCGGCTTGGCCAACAGCACCCTGTGTGAAAGTTTCAAGTTCAATGTCGCAAACAGCCCAAAAAAATATTTTTTGGTCGTCGTCGTAGAAGAGGTCGACCCCCGGATCCAGTTTAGCTGGTGGCGACATTGCGAAATCTGGGATTGGCAAGCTTGATCGTGAAACTTTCACACAAGGTGCTGTTGACCAAGCCGAGCCCATTGCTCTATTCAAAACCCCACGTTTCATTGTAAAGTTTGGAGATACAGACACCTTTATGTTTGTAAGCGTGGTGCTATATGAGAAGTGGTCTTTGTTCATTGTCAAGTCGCTGGACCCTGGCAGAGCAAAAGATGCAGAGGGACCTCTTTGTGTAACTCAGCTACTTTGCATGACTGGAAGGATGGAAGGATGATACTATATACTGTTGACAAAAGCCCGTACATTGCGAGCTAACAGCCATTTCTTCACAATAGCCATTGTTGTCCACTGTATGACATGTGAGCGATTCTCCTGCTTCAGACAATCATTTCCATGATTGGATTATGTTGATCCGAGTTGATTTGGCTGAGCTACGCTCATACAAGGTTACTTCAGTTGAGCAACATAGAGCATGGTTAGATGTGTGGATTGATGTAATCCGTCTTTGGCTGTATCTTGGTCAAATCAACTCGGATCTACATAATCCAACCATGGAAATGAATGTCTGAAGCAGGAGAATCGCTCACATGTCATACAGTGGACAACAAT